>NW_020954550.1:685869-691384 GCF_900497805.2 Vombatus ursinus
TCTTTCTTTCTTTCTTTCTTTCTTTCTTTCTTTCTTTCTTTCTTTCTTTCTTTCTTTCTTTCTTTCTTTCTTTCTTTCTTTCTCTTTCTTTTTCTTTCTTTCTTCCTTCCTTCCTTTCTTTCTCTCTCTCTCTCTCTTTTTTGTGAGACAACTGGGGTTACGTTACTTGCCCAGAGTCACACAGTAAGTGTTAAATGTCTGAGGCTGGATTTGAATTGAGGTCCTTCTGACTCCAGGGCCAGTGCTCTATCCACTGTGCCATCTAGCTGCCCCCTCTTTTTTTTTCTATGATCATTTGTGAATTTCTAAACTGTAAAGATTGATAAAAAATCCCAGTGATGAATGTCTATATAGACAGCTAAGAGAAGTCAAGATAATATCTTAGTTATATGAAGTAAATATGATTGAGTGATTAAGAAGTGAGATGAGAATATATGTGTTCAGACAGACCTGAGTTCAAATCTGGCCTCAGCCACTTACTAGCTGTGTGACCCTAAGCAAGTCACTTAACCTCTGTCTGCCTCTGTTTCCTCATCTATAAAGTGGGGATAATAATAGCGCCTACCGCCCAGGGTTTTTTGGGCAACTAGGTGGCATAGTGGATAGAGTACTTGGCTTGGAATCAGGAAGACTCGTCTTCCTAAGTTTAAATACGGCCTCAGAGACTTACTATGTCACCCTGGGCAAGTCACTTAACCCTGTTTGCCTCAGTTTCCTGTAAAATGAGCTGGAGAAGGAAATGGCAAACCACTCTAGTATCTTTGCCAAGAAAACCCCAAACGGGGTCATGAGAGTCAGACATGACTGAAAATGATTAAACAACAAACAACAAAAATCCAGGGTCATTGTGAGGATCAAATGTTCAAATATTTGCAAAGTGCTTACCACATTGCCTGGAACATAATAGGAACTATATAAATGTTATTATTAACATTATTATTTATTATAGGTAATACTATATATTATTAATTGATAATATTATTTAGGGCTACTTTATTCATTGAGCAGGGGGTAGCCTACCGGACTTAGAAGTCCTGAGTTCAAATTTTTCCTCAGACCGTTGCTTAGCTGTGCAACCAAGTCACTTGACATCTTCAACCTCAGTTCCTCACATGTAAGATAGCACCTACCTCACAGGGTTGTTGTGAGGCTCAAATAATTCTCACCACATACGTAAGTACTTGCACATCCTAAAGAACTATTAAATGCCAGTTTTTATTTTAATCATGGAGCAGAATGGCTTGTGTCCTAGGCCAGCCACCTCTAGGCAGTTTGGAACTTTTCTTGAGGGTGGCCTGAACGCCATCACTGATGACTGCCTGGTACTTCGGTGTACCCAGTTTCCTTTGATGCTCTTTGCCGCTCTGCCAGGAGAGTGCCTAAAGTAAATCCACATTAACATTCCCAAGGTAGTACTTAGAAACTTGGTTTGAAAGGTAACTATCAATCATTGTCAGATGATAAATGCCTAATTTCTTACTGCAGTGGATTTATGATCTTATCCAACAGTACAGATAGCAACCTATCCATATTCTCAACCTGTGAGACTCTTGTTTATTGTCCTCCTTGAAAGTCTTCCACAGAGGATTCACTTAATGGTTGTGGGTCTTCTAACTCTCTAGACATCACATTCATAACAATGGAGCACAAAGACTGTCCATAGGATATCCTTGGCTCCATGACCAGGCCATGTCCTTTCCCAGTCCTATGTTCCTCTGATGATATACTTTATGTGACTCTTCTTGCACAATTATTCACTGGGAATATGTTATGGTCTGCTCCCTTGCCCTTTGTGTTTCAACTTTAATTTTTTGGAAATTGGTACTTCATGGCTTGAATCATATATATTGCAATGCCAGAAGACATATGGTAAAAGATCTCTGACTTTGTGAGTGTTGGAAACTCTTTCTTCCAATGAAGATTTCCACTTCTCTACTGTAACTCTTTAAAAAAGCCATCTTTTACTAAGTGTCCTTACTTCCTTTCCTCTCACTCTCTTCTCAGCCCTTTTTATTCTGGCTTCTGACTTCATCGTTCAACTCAACAGCTCTCTCCAAAATTACCATTGATCTCCTAAGTGCCATTTTAATGACCTCTTCTCAGCATTTGACACTGGTGACCCTCTTTTCTTCCCAAATACTCTCTCCTCTCTGGGTTTTCATGACACTGCTCTCTCTTGGTTCTCCTCCTGTCTATCTGATCACTCCTCAGTCTCCTTTATTGGATCTTCATTCATGACACACTCACGAACAGGTGATGTCCCTCAAAGCTTGGTCTTGGGCCCCTCTTCTCTTTTCTCTTTATACTCTCTCACTTAGTGATCTCATCAGCTCTCATGCATTCAATGATCATTTCTGTGTTGATGACTCCCAGATCTATCTTTCCAGCCTTAATCTCTTTTCTGAGCTCCAGTCCCACAGCATCAACTGTCAATTGGATGTTTCAGACTGGATGTCCCATAGACATCTCAAACTCAACATGTTCAAAAACAGAACTCATCTTTTTCCCCAATCCCCTTTTATAAACTTTCCTATTTCTGTTGAGGACACCACTATCTTTCTAGTCACTTAGGTTCAAGACCCTAGGGTCATACTCAACTCTACACTCCGTCTCATCTCATATATCAAATCAGTTGGCAAGTCTTTTTGTAAATGTCTTCTACAATATCTCTTGTATATGTTCCCATCTTTCTACTTTCATATTTACTATTCTAATTTAGACCCTCCACTTCTTGCCTAAACAATTTTAATAGCTTCCCAATGGTCTCTCTGTTTCAAGTCTCTCTAGATTCCAATTCATTTTTTATATCACTGCCAAAGTAATTTTCCTAAAGCTCAGGTTCACAACTCTTTTCACCTACTCCCTTTACTCTATAAAATTAAGTTTCCTATTACCTCTAGGATCAAACATAAACTCTTCTTCTGGTATTTAAAATCCTTCACAATCTGGGCTCTTTCCCTCTTTCCAGTCTTCTTATAGATTACTGCCTTCTATGCATGCTATGGTCCAGCCATGCTGGTTTAATTGCTTTTCCTCAAACGTAACTCTCCATCTTCCATTTGTTTCTTTGCACTGAGTATCTCCCAGATCTTGAATGTCTCTTAGAATTCCTGGTTTCCTTTAAGACTCAGCTAAAATACTACCTCTTGCATTGAGAAGCCTTTTCCTGCTCCCTCCAACATAGGAAGTTAGGTGGTACAGTGGACAGAGCACTGGCCCTAAAGTCGGCAAGACCTGAGTTCAAATCTGGCCTCAGGCACTTACTGCCTATGTGACAAGTCACTTAACCCCTATTTGCCTCAGTTTCCTCATCTATAAAGTGAGGATAAAAAAGCACCTACCTCCCAAGGTTGTTGTGAGGATCAAATGAGATAATAATTGCAAAGCTCTTAATACAGTGCTTAGTACATAGTAAGCACTATGTAAATGTTAGCTATTATTAGTATGGTATCTTCACCTCCAAGGTCACCTTCTATTTATTCTTTTTATTCTGTATATTCTAGTGCTTAGTACAGTGCCTGATACATAGTAGGTGCTTAATAAATGTTTCTTAACTGACTGATGATATGTCTACATATAGGTTCTGCCCTCCATTAGCGTGTAAGTTCTTCAAATTGGCTAATATGACAGAAAAGGAAAATGATAAATGTTGGAGAAGATGTGGGAAAATTGGAACACAAATTCATTATTGCTGGAGTTGTGAACTGATCTAACAGTTCTGGAGAGCATGCCCAAAGGACAATCAAACTGATCCAGCAGTACCACTACTAGGTCTGTGTACCAAAGAGATCACAAAAAGGTAAAAGGATCTACATGTACACAAATATGTATAGCAACTCTTTCTGTAGTGGCAAAGAGTTGGAAATTGAGGGTTTGCCCATCAGTTGTGGAATGGATAAACAAGTTGTGGTATATGAATGTAATAGAATACTATTGTGCTATAAGAAATGATGAGCAGGTGGATTTCAGAAAAACCTGGAAAGACTTACAAGAACTGATGCTGAGTGAAGTGAGCAGAACCTGGAAAACACTATACACAGTAACAGCGACACTGTGTAATGATCAACTACTATTGACTTAGCTCTTCTCAGCAATCCAATGATGCAAGACAATTCCAAAAGACTCATGACAGAAAATGCTATCCACATCCAGAGAAAGAACTATGGAGTCTGAATGCAGATCGAAGCATACTATCTTCACTTTTTTTTGTTTTTTTGTGGCTTTTCCATTTTATTCTCTTTCTTCTTTCACAACATGATTAACTTGCAAATGTTTCCATGACTGCACATGTTTAACCTATATCAGATTGCTTGTTGTCTTGTGGAGAGGGAAGGGAAGGAAGTAGAAAAATTTGGAATTCAAAATCTTATAAAAATGAATGTTGAAAGCCATCTTTCATGTAAGTGGAAAAAATACTATTTACAAAAAAAAGAATGTAAGTTCTTTGAAGACAGGGTCTATTCTCCTCCAGGGTAGGCTTCTGTGTGCTTCATGAAGTGGTCTGTTACTACTAAGATGCTGCTTCAGAAACAACAAGGCTTATGTTCACCTAGGTGGCTCAGTGGATAGAGTATTAGACTTGGAGTCAAGAAGGCCTGAATTTCAAATCCTGCTTTAGACACTTACTAACTGTGGTCCTGGGCAATTCATTTAATGGCTTTTAGCCTCAGTTTCCTTATTTATAAAATAGGCACAATAATAGCATCTCCTTGCTTGTTATAGAGCCTAGCATATTAAAAATATGTTGATTGATTGACTGGTCTATGTACATTATGAGTTGAGACTTACAGAAATCAGGTGACTTTCACCCCATAGAAAGGGTCAAAGATGGGATTTGACCCCAGGTCTTCTGGACTCTGAGGCTAGCATTTTTCCACTCTGTCATGGTACTTATCAACTAAAGAATATTGATATATTTTTAAAAAAAGGTGAGGGCATTATTCTAAGGAGAAGCTTCAAGTCATTAAAAGCACTGCACAATTTTCTTTTTTTAAATAATATTTTATTTTGCTCCAATTACATGTAAAAACAATTTTTAACATTCATTCCTAAAACTTCGAGTTCCAAATTCTCTCTCTCCCTCCCCTAACCCCTCCTTGAGATAGCAAACAATTTGATATAGGTTATACATGTGCAAAACATAGTTCCATATCAGTCATGTGCACAATTTTCTAAAAGCCTTCGACACATACCTACTATGTGATCCTGGGCAAGTGATTTAGTCTTTCAAAGCCTCACATAACTTTCTTAGATTATAAGTTGTAGAACATTTGCTGATACGCATTGTTGGAGGGAGTTTCCTCACTGGGAGTTTCCTACACTAATGAAATCATAGATCTGGTTGAAAAAAAAACACTCTCAAACTTAGGAAATGGTAGTCTGTGTGGATATCTGTTCTTTTATCTAGTCCCCATTTTTTAGTATCAATGTTTTATTTAAATGGCAGGTTGGTTTTGCCTCAAGTGGGTACTATGATTTTTCATTTTTATTTTTTCTTCTAATTTGGTAATGATTT